>NW_007249903.1:144034-176714 GCF_000164805.1 Carlito syrichta | reverse complement strand
GCAGTTGCCCAGACTGGAGTGCAGTGGCCGCTCCCAGCCACCGCAGCCTCTACCTGCTAGGCTCCGGCGATCCTTCCGCCTCAGACTTCCAAGGAGCCAGAATTAGAGGCATGCACTACCATGCCCGGCTAATTTTTTTATTTTATTGTAGAGATGAGGTCTCGCCTGCCCAGGCGGGTCTCGAACCCGTGGGCTCAGGCAATCCACTCACCTCAGACTCCCAAAGGTGCGGGATTACAGGCTGAGCCACCGAGCCCAGCTCCATATATCTGCTTTTGAGAAGTGTCTATTCATATCTTTTGTCCACTTTTTAAAGGGGCTGTTTGTTTTTTTTTTCCTTTTGGCACGTTTGAGTTCCTTGTAGCTCCTAGATGTTAGACCTTTGTCAGGTAAACAGTAGGCAAATATTTTTCCCCATTCTGTGGGTTGTCTCCCTGCTCTCTTGATGGTTTCTTTTGCTTTGCAGAAACTCGTTAATTTGATGAGGTCCCACTTGTCTATCTTATTTCTTATGGTATTGGCCTTTAGGGTTCTGAATAGGAATTGGTTCCCAGTTCCAATTTCCATAAGGGTGTCTCCTGTGCTTTCTAAGATTCTTATAGTTTGAGGTTTTATGTTAGGTCTTTGATCCATTTAGAGTTACTTTTTGTGTATAGTGATAGGTGGGGATTCTGTTTCAATCTTCTGCATGTGGTCAGTCAGTTTTTCCAGCACCATTTTCTGAATAGGCTCTCCTTTCCCCAGTGGTGGTTTTTCGAGGCTTTATCAAAAATGAGTTGGTTGAGAAATTGAGGCTTTGCTTCTGGAATCTCTATCCTGTTCCATTGGTCTATATGCTTGTTCTTGTACCAATACCAGGCTGTTTTGATTACTGTAACATTATAGTACAGTCTGGAAGTGTAATACCTCCTGCTTTGTTTCTTTTGCCAAGGATTGTTTTGGCTATTTGTGGTCGTTTATGGTTCCATATAAATTTCTGTGCTGTCATTTCCAGGTCTGAGAAGAATGATGTTGGTAACTCAATGGGGTTTTCTGTTGAATCTGTAGATTGCCTTTGGTAGGATGGACATCTTAAAAGGTTAATTCTTCTTAACCATGAGCATGGAATATTTTCCATTTGTTTGTGTCTTCTCGGATTTCTTTGAGCAGTGTTTTGTAGTTCTCATTGTAAAGGTCTTTCACTTCTCTGGTTAGGAAGATGCCGAGGTATTTCTTTTTTTCTTTTTGGTGGCTATTGTGAATGGGATTGTTCTTTCTATTTGGGTCTCTGCCTGCTTGTTGTTGGTGTATAGGGATGCAACTGTCTTTTGCACATTTATTTTGTACCCTGAGACTTTGCCAAAGTCCTTTTTCAGTGCAAACAGGTTTTTGACAGATTCTCTTGGATTTTCAAAGTATAGGATCATATCATCAGCAAAGAGGGATAACTTGACTTCCTCTTTTCGTATTTGGATACCCCTGATGTCCTTCTCTTGTCTAATTGTCTGAGGTAGAACTTCCAACACAATATCGAAAAAGAGGGGTGAGATTGGTGTGCCTTGTCTTGCTCCAGTTTTCAGGGAAAATGTTTCTAGTTTCTGTCCATTTAGCAATCTGTTAGCTGTGGGTTTGTCTTAGATGCACTTACTATTTTGAGGTATGTTCCTTCTATACCTAGGTGTTTGAGGGTTTTTATCAAGAAGGGATATTGGATTTTATCAAAAGCTCTTTCTGCATCTAATGAGATAATCATGTGGTTCTTGGTTTTGCACCTGTTGATGTATTTAACGACATTTATGGCCTTGTGAATGTTGAACCACCCCTGCATCCTGGGGATGAAGCCTACTTGGTCATGGTTGATGATTTTGTGTTTTTGGATCCGATCTACTAGAATCTGGTTGAGGATTTTTGCATCTATGTTCATAAGGGGTATTGGCCTGTAGTTCTCTTTCTTTGTTGACTCTTTGCCCTGTTTGGGTATCAGTGTGATGTATAAAATGATTTGGGGAGAATTCCATCTTTCTCAATTGCCTGGAATACTTTCAGTAGGATTGGTATCAGCTCCTCCTTGTACATTTTCTAGAATTCTGCTGGAAAGTCATCTGGTCCAGACCTTTTTTTGGTAGGTAGTCTTCATATGACAGAGTCAATTTCCTGGGTTGTTATTGGTCTATTTAGTGTCTCAATGTCTTCTTGTTTTAAGCTGGGAAGGTTGTGTGATGTCAGAAAGTCCTCCACTTCATATAAGTTATCAAGTTTGTTTCCATATAGGTGTGCATCGTAATTTCTGATAATCTTTTGTATTTCTTTGGGGTCAGTTGTGATTTGATCTTTTGTATTTCTGATTGTGTTTATTTGGGCTTTTTCTCTCTTTTTCTTGGTCATTCTAGCTAGGGCTCCATCAATCTTGTTAATTCTTTCAAAGAATCAGATTTTTGTTTTGTTGGTGTTTTCTATAATATTTTTTCTTCTATGATCAAGTTTGTTTCCATTCAGGAGTACATAGTAATCTTGATAATCTTTTGTTTTTGTTTTTTGGTCGGTTGTGATTTGATCTTTTTTATTTCTGATTGTGTTTATTTGGGTTGGGTTTTTTCTCTCTTTTTCTTGGTCTTTCTGGCTAGGGCTCCATCAATCTTGTTAATTCTTTCAAAGAATCAGATTTTTGTCTTGTTGGTGTTTTCTATAATATTTTTTCTTCTATGATCAAGTTTGCTTCCATTCAGGAGTACATAGTAATCTTGATAATCTTTTGTATTTCTTTGGGGTCACTTGTGATTTGATCTTTTGTATTTCTTATTGTGTTTATTTGGGCTTTTTCTCTCTTTTTTCTTGGTCATTCTTGAATTAGGGTTTTTATCATGAAAGGATGTTGGATGTTGTCAAATGCTTTTGTGTGTGTGTATTGAGATAATCATATGATTTTTTTTTCACTATGTTTAGTGAATCACATTTGTTGATTTGCATATGTTGAACAATTCTTACCTCTCCAGAATAAAGCCCAGTTGGTCTTAGTGATTAATCTCTTTGATGTGCTGCTTCATGTGCTTTGCTAATGTTTTCTCAAGGATTTTTATGTTTACTGTTTTACTTCTTAAACTTCAATACTGTCCCAAACAGTTTTAATATATGGATTCATAATGTTTAAGAAAATTAGTAATAGTGTTGTATAAATGTATAAAAGTAATTGCACATTCACCCAAACAAGCAATTTGATCGAGTGCATAACTTTAAGGGCTACAAACTTAAAATCACAAACAGTTTTCATTCTCCTCTAAAGCTTTTCATGACTCTGTTGTTCTTCTACCACAATCCTATTCATAATCTATAGATATCTAAAAAAAAAATTACAATCTTGTGTGTTCTGCCATAATACTTTATTTTAAAAAGTGAAGAACAGATTACACTGGAACATGTTTAGTTGAATTTATGTATTTTTTTAACTATAATTTTTTAACTCAAATTATATGTCTTTCTTAAAGACAAAGACTTTATCCATTCCATTTTATTCTATCTGTGCAAGACATCTCTGATCCTTAACCCTTTTTGACAAATAGTACATTTTATCACATGTACTCAATGCAGAATTTTATTTTTGCTTTAATTTTTATGTAAGACTATTAAATGTTGTAATGTATAATTCTAAACATCTCTTTAATTTTTACTAAACCACCCACTATTCTTATAATAGAGGACAGGTAAATAGTAACAGACCCTGTTTAAAGAAGACAGCATAATTAATGAATGGTAGACTATAACATATTGAAGTAAATCTAGTCCTATTCAACTTGAGACATATGGATATAAATTTCAACTATTTTGACTGCTTTTTAAATTAGGTACTGCACATTCAGAAAGATTCTTCCAGGTACTGATTTTCATTATCCTGCAAGAATCATTGCTAAGACGGTGACACTGTTGCTGATGGGGACATGTCCTATCTTTCGTCTGAATGAGAGTACAAAAGAAAAATAAAAAGAAAAAATCATAGTAAAGCATTACTTCTCTGTTTGTAAAAAATGAAATGAGGGATATTAGCTATTTTATAAGAGTAGTATGATAATGAATGGTTGCCAAAAATAAGTTCTTAAATCTACTATAATTGTCAGAGTATTTGTTATTTAATAAGACTATATATGTACATATAGGCATCATATCTAATTTCGAATCGAGTTTTGTGAATTTTGACTAGAATTATGTGAATTTTTAATGAAATGGATCAGATTACCCTTATTCATTCTCCTGGATAGTGGTTTATGCAAAAAAACCTAATACTTCAAAAGCATAAGCAACAAAAAAGAAAAATAGACAAATGGGACTTAGGTAAACAAACAACTTCTGTGCAGTAAAATAAATAATCAACAAAATGAACTGACAACATACAGAATGGAAAAAAATGTTTAAATTGTGCATTTAACAAGGTTTAACATTTAGAATATGCAGGAAACTCAAATAACTCAAAAATAACAACAACCCTATTTAAAAAATGAGCAAAGGCCGGGCTCGGTGGCTCAGCCTGTAATCCCGCACCTTTGGGAGGCTGAGGTGAGTGGATTGCCTGAGCCTTCAGGTTCGAGACCCGCCTGGGCAGCGAGACCTCATCTCTACAGTAAATCAAAAAATAAGCCAGGCGTGGTAGCACATGCCTGTAATTCTGGCTACTCAGAAGGCTGAGGCGGAAGGATCACCAGAGCCCAGTAGGTAGAGGCTGCGGTGGCCTGGAGCAGCCACTGCACTCCAGTCTGGGCGACAGAGTGAGACTCCAACTCAAAAAAAAAAAATGGGCAAAGGACATTAATAGACATTTTTCAAAAGAATACGTACAAATGGCCAATAAGCATATGAAAAAATGCTCCAGGTCACTAATCATCAATGAAATGCAAATTATAATCACAATGAGATATTATCTTACACCCATCAAATTGCTATTACTAAAAAGACAAAATATAACAGATGTTTGCAAGGATGTGGAGAAAAGGGAATGCTTATACACTGTTGGTGGGGATGTACATTCATACGACTATGGAAGAGTATAGATAATCTCAACTAAAAATAGAACTACCATTTGATCCAGCAATCTCACAACTGGGAAAAGAAATTATTATTTGAAAAAGGCACTGCATTTTTATGTTTATCACAGCACTATTACAATGACAATGATATGAAATCAACCTGTGTCCATCATAAATATGATGTATACTTATGTACTATATATATATATGTATCTATATATATTCATCCATATATCCATATATACACCCATACACAATGAGATACTATTTAGCCATAAAAAGAGTGAAATTATATATTTTGCAGCAACGTGGCTGGAAGTGGGGGTCATTATGTTAAGTGAAACAATTCAGAAATGGAAAGTCACATATCACATGTTCTCACTTATAAATGTGAGCTAAATAATTGTATACATAAACATAATGTGTGAAATTATAGACACTGGAAAATATGAAGAGTTGGAAGTAGTCATAGAAGGATGAGAAATTGCTTAATGTGTGCAATGTACAATATTCTGGTGATGGATACACTAAAATCCCAGACTTCACCACTATGCAATACATTCATGTTAAAAACTGAACTTGTATTCCTTAAATTTACACCAAAAACAGTCTTCTGTAACTATTTCAAGATCAAATTCCAGATCTTAAGAAGGTCCCATCTAGCTGATTTCTACTTTTGATTCTTCTAAAGAAAATCAAGTTTATTATATGGCAATCTGAAAAATTGATCAGCAATCTGTAATACCTATAATAAAAATACCAGACTGAAAAATAATCTACTTAGTGTTGTTCTTTAAATAGTTTTATAGTCTGAAAAGTTTTATTTATATAAAACAATTTATATAAATGTATTTTATAAATTCCTACCCTACAGGGTAATAATACGTTTATTTGTTGTTTTTCAATTATTAGAAAATAATTTTCTGGATGATTGAGTAAATTCATAATCTTAAATATTATTTTGTTAAAAGACAGTAAAAATAACTGCAGGAGCATCAGGACTCTTAAATAAGAGACATATAAATTGTCTGTTATACAGACAAAATGAAAGAAAAGTCAATATTTTGGTAAATAAAGCTAAAATTGCATTATTTTAAAAACTTAAGTATCACACTATTAAGAACCTTTCTATCCTAGAATCCACCAGCCAAAATGACAATTATTCACTAGAAGAATTTATTTTTCAATGTTTGCTTTCTAGAATAGATTTAGGTCAAATTGCCTTAGAATTAAAAAGCAAAAGCAATTTTTTCACAAAAATAGCAACTCCAATGAAAGATGAAAGATATAGACATGATTTTATAAAAATTCCTTTATATATTGTATGAATTTATATTTGACATTCATGTATTTCTACAGCATTGAATACCTGAGTCTCTGATTTTAAATATGATTAACTCTTCAAAAAAAGACATAAAAATTACTTATTTGCTACAACTCAAATGAAAAATATGCCACATATGTTCAGATCATTACTCTTTACTCCTTTTCTAAAAATAAGAAAAATATGTCACAACTGAGAAATTTTAAAACCTATTTCTTTACTTATACTTTATGATAAAACTTTCTGAACAAAGATTCAGAGCTTATGAATATATGACTACATTACAAACTTCTGAATATTAGATAAAGTCAGAAGCTGTGGGGCCTGATTTTGGTAATGTGAGTCACCATGGCAAATGTGGTACAAGCTAATCTATCTTAGCTTTCCACATAAACATTAAGCAGCTTGTGACTGCACCATAACTCAATATGCCTAAACAGTCTATTACACAGTTTTAGCTGCCAGATTTTCATTTTCTACTGTCTAGACAGCCAGTGTCAATACTGTACTCCAAAACCTCCATGGAGCATAAATTCCCCAAAGATTTCGTAAGCTCCTGGTAGTGTTAACTATCTTACACACTCCCATTTTATTGCCTTCCTATGGTATAGTTTATATCTAGAAAAACAGAATATAGATTTCCTGAGGAGAAGAAATAAATAAAAAAACTCAGTCATTTTTAAACTTGTAAAACAAATAAGGCCTTAACAACCAATCACCCATTCTCAGTCCACAATCCTCCTGGTGGCTTTTAATCTGTGTTCAGCTGTCAGGCTAGCAGATTGTAGAAGAGAAAAAGTATTTTCATGAAATACACAATGTGCAAAATGTTTCATGAGAGAGAAAGAAACCCCTGGAGTTAAAATAAATTTTCTCTATACATTATTAAAATATTCAATTTATTGACATATCTAAACATATGTTTATTTTAAAAAAGAACAAAATAAAATAATCCTGTCTTCAACACCATAGAGAGCAGTGCACCATAATCAGTTTAACACCAAAACCAGAAAAAAAATTAAGCTGAATCTGAGAATATTCTCTTATTTGTTCTCAACTATGCTTTAGAACATAAGCTGGAAAATTTTTTTCTGTAAGGGCCAGAGAATAAATATTTTAGGCTTGCAAATCACATATAGTCTGTCTTATATATCCGTGTGTGTGTGTGTGTGTGTGTGTGTGTGTGTGTGTGTGTGTGTGTGTGTGGTTAATAATGCTTTAAAAATATGGGAACAATTCTCACCTAGAAGAATGAACATGCCACAGGCCATGGTTTGCTAACCCCTGTTTCAGAATAAATTACGTTTTGACATCAATTGTGATGGACCATACTATGCCAAAGGCAGAGACACAATAATTGAGAATAATAGTATACATCAGCATGTTTTCTTCTTCCATTTCATTCAAATACATATAAGGTTAATATTCAAGATCTGAAGCATCTATTCACACAGAATGAGGGCTGCTGCATCAGTTGTGTTAGTAGCTTTCTGAGTTCTAGGCTTGGCTTCTAAATATTTGTAAGTTAATGGAAACCAAAAATCTTTAGCTAAGCTTGGAAAGCTAACTATGCTGTATTTGCAGACATATTTTATGCTAAATAGAAACATTTAATTTACATACATTTCTCATAAGTTAAAATTCAGTATTTCCTAAATAAGTGTCAATATAAATTACATGACTTAAAATTTGCACTGAAGGCATATTTGAAAAGGCTAACAAAAATAAATATAATATTTCTCTTTATAGATTAAAAAATTTAAAACTGTCTCATCTGCCCTCATTTTATTTGAGCAAATGTGCCAGAATTATCATTTATGAATTCAGATGATGTTTATTGAACATATAACTTGTCTACTTAGAATGCAATGAGGAACAAGATAGACATGATTCTATCTCCATGATGGAGTCTATTTCCTATGTGAATGAGAGGTGATTAAAACAAAGAAATAGATAATTATAGACTATAAAAGTGAAGAAAGTAAACATGACAACTTTCAATGAGTTGACTAGAATAGAAGAAATATTAAAGCTGAGACCTAAAGATGAAAGAAAAAGCAAAATTTTAAAGACGTGTGGGCAAAGTATTCCAAGCTTGAGGGGAGTCAGTGAAAACACAGCACATGGGAACAGTTTAGCATGTTTGAGGTATTATTATTATTATTATTATTATTATTATTATTATTATTATTTTGAGTTGGAGTCTCACTCACTCTGTCACCCTGCCTGGAGTGCAGGCACACTCACCGCCCCTGCAGCCCCAACCTGCTGGACTCAGGTGATTCTTCAATCTCAGCCTTTCAAGTAGTTAGAACTACAGGTGCACACAACCATGCCTGGCTAATTTTTTGGCTTATTGTAGAGAAGAGGTCTCATCAAGTTGCCCAGACTGGTCTCTGAAAGAAGTTTGGCACCAGTAACGACTCTACGCCCGGTCTGAACCAAGAGATATATTAAAGGGGCAGCTACACGAAGGAACTGTAACTGAGGAAGGGCAAGAGAGAGAGAGAAAGAGAGAAAGAGAGAGTAAGAGAGTGGCGGGGACAGAGAGAGAAAGTAAGAAAGAGAGAGAGAAGGTGAGAGAGAGTGTGAGAAAAAGCAAGAGAGGAGAGAGCAAGTGAGAGAGGGGGAGAGAGGGTGAAAGAGAAAGAGTAAGAGAGAAGGAGAGAGAGAGAGAGAGAGTAAACAGGACAGTGGTGGGGACAGAGAGAGAAAGCAAGAGAGAGAGAGCTATGCAGGGAGAAGGGTATATTTATGAACCTTGTAGGGGCTGGCTAGTGCCGTGCCTGAGTCTTATTGGAGGAGACTATGAGGTAACATTTCTATAAGGAGAGGTTGTTTGAGCACAGGTTTAAGTTTCGCGTGGGCGGGAAAATCCCCTTAGGGCCTTTGTTGTCTTTGGGAAGCAGAGCCATCCTGGGGATGCCCTTCTGACTGTTCCCTGTGCCTTTCAGTCTCGAATCCCTGAACTCAGGCTTTCCTCTTGTCTCAGCCTTCCAAAGTGCTGGGATTACAGGCTTCAGCCAATGTGCCTGACGAGGGATTGTTTTGAGGTCAATTGTCTGAGGTAGTGAACTTGAGACAAATGGCATGAAATAAGGCTGACGTGGTAACTGGGAACAAGACTAACTACTACCTGGAGAAAAAACTAGAAGAGAAAAGACTAAAAACAGAAAGACCAGTAAAGAATCAATATGCCCCTTCCTTTTAGGAGTCTATATGTTTCTCATGTGAGAGATGACAATGAATTCGAATAGGTTAGTGGCAGAGACATAAAAAGAGATGAATGAACGTGGAGATGTGGGACAAAGAGAAGGTTGAGGCCACGGTCTATTTTCAGATCAGTGGGAATGATCCAGTAGAGAGAGTAAAATTGATGATGCAAATGCAAGAATAAGTAACTAAAGTTTCAAAGTGCTTTAGAACTCAAAATACATTGTATTTAGAATATTTTAAATAATAAAAATGAGGAGGAAGGTTATTAGTTATTGAAAATCATGCAAAATTTAAAATATAGACCATTAACAACTATCTTAAAGCTTTAATTCATTAAACATAAATATTTGCCACATGCCAGGCGATAACCTAGATACTGAGAATACAAATACAAAAAATGTAAATCTTAACATCTATGAGCTTCTAGTTCAGATACCACTTATCTTCAGTGAAAATATTTAAGATTACCTAATATGTTTCCTTCATATTTTCTGTTGTATTTTAATCAAGCAAAGAGATGAGATGCTTTAAAACTGCACAAGGACTCTTCTTTTTCCTTCCTATCCCCTCCTAAATAATTTGCTTGTTAAGCCATTAAATGAAGCAGGGAAGGTATATCTTCATTAGGGGTGGGGATGCTGGGGGACAAGAGAGGGAATTGAAGCCCAGGCAGGATGCTGAGGACTTCTACACAGGAGCATGGGAGGGGCTGGGCAGTTTGGCATGGGCGTCAGAGCTGGAGAGTCTGAGGAGAGTATGAATGTATTCGGGCTTCTCTATGCAGTGAGTCAGATCTCAAGCAGGATGAGAAGAAAGTGCAACATCCTGCTGCAGGGGTTTTGAGGCCCAAGAAGAGCAAGTAGGGTGAGAAAGGTGTCCACGCCAGGAACAGCCCTGCGTATGTAGCATGGAATGTCAGAATCTCGACAGAGTGGAGAAGCAGTCCCTGTATGGGCAGACAGGTGTAAAGGTTTGGAGTGCAAATATGACAAGCAAGACATCTGTGTGGGCAGGCACTTGAATATGAAGACTAAGAGCCTGAGTAGCATGAGGAAGGCATCGATAAGCCAGCATGGCCATGTGTGGAAAGAGACCTTCTATACCTTTTGCTCATTTTTGCTGTCAACATAAACTTATCTTCTTAGAATGAAGTCTATTTAAGAAGAATATGACCAGGGTCTCAGTGCAGAGATTCCATTAAGTCACCAAATTCTGTTAAATTATTTGGTCCCGTATCTGCTACTAGCAGCTAAGCCCTAATAATTCTGAAAGCACTGATGGTGTATACGAGACACCCATAGGTATAAGGAGGAGGAATTCTGTCATAAGTCAGAAAGTAGGTTATGAAAGCCCAAGAAGAAAATCTTTTAAAAATACACTAGTTGGAAAATTGGTAAGAAAATAATTTTACCCTGTAATTCAATTCAACAAATAGTTATTGCTGCAAGTGCAATATTATATGCCAAGTAGCATGAGAAGTCTCTCTCCTAAATAAGTGTTTTTAATTTGAGAACAAATTAATAGAGAGAGAAAAAGAGAAGAAGAGAAGGAAGACAATTAAGTAAAAGAAAGAAAATCTATTTTATACGTTTTAAAATATATAAATTTTTAAATAATGTAATCAGTTTTTTAAAAAAACAGCTTATTTTTTGCTTTAAACTATTTTAAAATATTTATAATTATGCTAATCAATTTAAATTCATAAAATATGACTCTCAATCCAATAAACTGGAAAATAAGCTCATTAGGCGTTGATAGAAATAAAAAATTCACATTAGAAAATTGAAAACATGGCAATAAGTTAAATAGTAGGTTAAACAGGATGAGATTGAGTATGTTTGACTACAGGGTCAATGAACAAAGAAAGTTCATTGCAAAAAGTCTGTGTGTGAGTGTGTGTGTGTGAGTGTGTGTGTACGATGCAATCGTGCATGCACAAAACATGTATTATCACTATTTATGCAACCTTGCTGTTCATTAACAAAAAAACCTTTGAAATCAAAGTATAGAAACAAAAATGCTTATTCTCTATTAGATACTGGGCCAAACAACAACAACAAAAACACTTGGAATGCTTTCTGAAATCGAATTCATTTCACTTTTTTTCCTCTGCAGGTCCATGGAGTAATTCTCCATGCAACAGCTTCATTGCCAATGTCTGTATGGCAGCAAGTGGCATTACCAGCCCATATAAATTCTCCTAAAGGTAGATGGATGGTTATTAAATCACAGCTGAGTGACATCTGTGTTCATCTTATGGAGATGTAGAGACAAGTATTAAGGGCAGTAACTGTATGTAAGTTGCTGGCTCTGCTTCAGTAATTCTACAAAAGTCAAATTCATCTTGTTTCTTGTGGAGACTATCACAGGATGAGGGAAAATTCTTCTGAAGCAGGTACATGTGCACATGAGTGCAATCTAAATGTTTGCTGGGCCTCTCTAGCCCTCAAGAACAAAGTAAGATTATTATTAGATCCTGTGCAAAAAGTCTTAAATCTCACCAGTATCTGCTAAGTTTTGAGCATTACATTCTATCCCAAACTTCTGTGGGGTCCAGCCTTCACTAAGCAGGGCCTGAGTTGGGGGGAGCGAATGAGAAAAGAAAGAGACAGAGAAACAGCGGGGTTGGGAGGGTCTTCTCCCAGGTAGCTGAGAGTGAGAGAGAACAAATTTATTTTCACCGCATGCCTCTTACGTAGGACAAAAATCTCACAAAGGAGGGTGAAACCATACAAGCAGGATATGTTAATGTGTGAATTAAATCACACAAGCAGGGTAAGTATCGGTGACTAAACTATGCATATTTTAACATCTATGCTAAGCCAGGCAATCACTTAGGATAAGTAGGTTCCAGGCCAGACTTGGCACCACTTAGCAATCCATAGAATTGTAACCAAAAGGTCAGGGGAGACAAAGGAAATGTAGATTTGATTCCTTGAACACAAGCCAAGAAACATAAGGACCTTGTCAGTTTATGTTCTGGTTTCCTACAAATTTCTGTGATTTTACACATGCTGCTCTTTCATATCATGGCTTTTTATTACTGCCAAAGGGAGTGCCGACAAAGCTCACAATAAGTATATCATGAATTTTAGTAAATGTTACTACAATAAAAATTATGGAAGAGGTGTGCCTACTGCCACAGATCCTTTAGATTGCATACATTTTTCCCTCATTTCTCTTTCTTATATCTTTCTTCCATCTCAAAGCAAAGATTCAAAATAAAAATTCTCATTACATACGAAGTACATTAATCCCCTTCTCCAGAAATGTCAGTTTTATCTGATACTTGGGCTCACAATGACACAAAAATTCTAATTTAAATGAGTTTATCAATAAATCACTCTCAATGCTATATGTACTATAAGAAGGAATTCTGGTAGATAGAATGTTCTCAATCTTATCACCTGTAATACATATTGATGTAAAGCTCACATGTACTCAGTGAATTTCTAGAAAATTCTTGGGGCTAAGAAAAGTCAAGAAAAACTTTTAATTCATAGCTTGTGTCTCCAATGACTCTACTGACTTGTTGGTATGACAGAGTTGGCCCTAGGTTTGGTCCTCTGCTTTTCACAATAGATTTATTCACTTTTGAAGATAAATTTATTCAGCATTTCATTTTCAGAAATACTGCATATTAAATAACCTGAGAACACTCTATTAGGACAACACCTATTTATAAACATCATTAATGCATGACTGAGCTCACGTGATAGTAAAGGAAAATTTTTTTAAAAACTACAGCTATGATGTTCAGATACCTCAATGACATTTGAGTGTATCTAAAGTATGGTTGCAATTTGTTTTCCAAGCCTTGGATTGCCTTTTTTTGTAGCAATGGCCACCAAACAGAATGGGTATCAAGTTACAGGATAATTACCATTACCCTGGGGCCATGCTTTCAGGATATTCTTCTAGGATAATACTACTGGTCTCTCTTTGCTCACTCCCTTCTCTCTGCTCTAATTGATGTGATTGAAAGAGGGAACTGATTATACTCTAAATGCAACTAAAATCCCCATAAAGTATCTCCTTTTCAGATCTACTTCTCTGTTGAGAGGTGGTTTCTGTTTCTCTCATCAGTATGGTGCAAGTGGACTGCCTCATCAGAGCAGACCTGGTATTATCCTGTCAAGCCATTGTTTGAATATGTTTGGAACAGGAGTGAGGTATTAGAAAACCTGCTGTTAATGCACATCTACAACTGTATTTCCCAGTTACCTTTATATGTATAAAGTGGATAATCTGATCATTGGTGATGGTTTATACCTGTAATTGCAATGCTTTGGGAGGCTGAGGTGGAGAGATTGTTTAAGTCCAGGAGTTGGAGGTTACAGTGAGCTTTGATAGGTCACTGAACTCCAGCCTGTGTGACAGAGCAGGACCTGTCTCTAAATAAATAATAAAGTAGATGATCTTATCTCTCCTTATCTCTCTCCTCTATCTTATTCATTGATAAGTTCTAAACTCTGACCACAAAAATGGAGTGTGAAGATAACAGTTATTTTTCTCTCTTAAATACCAACAAGATGCAATGTGGATTCATATAAAACACTGATTTCCTACAACTGTGAAGTCATCAGTGAACTGATGACAGTGTGAAGTACTCTAAAAAGTCTCAGGTCTATAAACTATGTAAAAAATATATATTACGGGGGGCCAGCCCCTGCAGAGAGATTTAGAGGGTCCCTGGAAGGTGGGGCAGCATTGGCAATTATTCCGGAGAAATAAAGAGAAAGAAAGAGAAAGGGGGAGAAAGAAAGAGACTGGACTCTGTCTAGTGCAGAAGCCGATTTAATGGGCAAACCATAAGCCTTTTATCCTAAAGTTTCACAGGCACAATCACAAGATTTTCATGTGAACACAAAGCCAGATGGTTGAGGGGCATCCCCCCACCCACCAGATGTTTCCTCAAGCATGAGGAAGGACAATCCCAATATTATTTCACTGTTCCTTATGCTTGGTTAATGTTCCTCACAAACAATACAACAATTCTAACATCATAATGTTCTAATAATCAATAACTTCTAAAACTTATGCATTCCCAACACCTAATGACTGACTTAAATCCTAATACCTTTCTATTCTGTGCTAATTTTACTTGTACTATAAAAAACTCTTAATTATAGCTCAAACCAGTTCCTAAAGAATGTGGCCCAGTCCAACGATCACGCTGGGCCATTTCCAGAAACAATTGATTATAATCTCTTAACAAAATGGCTATTCTAAAATCCTATGTATCTATCTTAATTTCTATAAAAGTTTCTAATTTCTAATCCTAATATATAAAACTGATCGTCAGTAATAAAGTTTCTAAAATAAAACTCAAATACAAACTGTAAATGTACTAAGGCCAAAACCGCAATTAATAGAAAGTGGGAACAATGAAATTTCTAATGTTAGCTGTATTCTTATAAAACCTTAAAGTATCATGTTTGATCATGCTTGAACTAACATAATTCCCTCACGTAGCATGACCTATTCTACAATACTTTCTATGAATAAAATAAATTCAGTTTCTATTATAAGTAGAAAAAGCCTACATTAATTGTAGCTAAAGAACCAGTTTAAAAGAATGCAGCCCAGCCCAAAGTGGACGCTGGGCCCTTAAGAATGTGGCCCAGTCCAAAGTTCATGCTGGGCCATTTCTGGTAACTCTAGATAATCATCTATACCATCTAAAGCTGGAAACAGCTCTCTAAATGTATATACTAATTCTACAAATATATTTTTAAATCTTGTAAAGAAGCTTGTACCATATATAAGGCTCCCAAATGTGACTTGAGTTTGAACTGTGTTAAGTTTAAAGCCGAAACCACAGTCTGTGAGAAATGGGAACAATGGATCCCTAGAGTCAGCTATGCCTGTCATATTCTCAGAACTTCATGCTTAGATCATCAAAGTTCCTGCTAGTGGGTCATGCCAAACAACAAAGAAGGGAGGAGGGAATGGGACTTCAGCTCCTGAACGCAACCTGGTGGTCTCAGGGTCCGCAGCCCGCCTGGATCCCTAACGCTCAGGCGAGCCTCCATGGCCGGCTCCCAACAATATATATATTTTAAATTTATACCCAGTGCTAGCTTCACAGAATTCCCTTCTATAAACTACTACTTTAGTGAATAATTGCCATACTTTAGCCATCCAGAGTATTTAGATAATTCATTTCTTCTTTGGAGAATTTATAAAATTCTAGGCTGTGGTATTAACATGTTCTTCTTTGTTGAAGAAACACCATTAGCCATTAAGCCTGACTTTGACCCCCTTGAAATGTTGTAACTTTTTCAATATCTTTTAATTGATTCTTTTGTTCTTTTAATGACTATGCATTCTGTTAAATGTATCTAAAATCCTGAATAAATCCTCTGAACTTCTTCCAGGTAAAGTTATCCATAATTGCGTACTCCCACTCCCCTCAACCCCTACTGGTTACGGTGGTCTTCCTTAATCTGTGGGTTTGCTCCTAATAAAATCATTAAATTCAATAAAGGAATCTTTAACAAAAAAACCAATATGCATCAGAGAGAAAAACTGCCTGTCATGTTCAAAAACTTCTTCTAAATACATCAACCCCTCAAGTGTGTTGTGTGTTTGCTTTTGCTTTGAACTATGAAAAGACTGCCTACATAATGCAAGACCTTCCTGAACTTCAGTTACTTTTTCCAAGAGACCAGAGGAAGATAACTTTTTAAATATTTACTATGGGTAATGCACAGAGATAAATGTTTTATGTACATTATGTCCTTTGACTTTCCAATTCTGACTACACAACTACAAAACTTCTCAATTTTTACTTTACACATAAGAAAAAAAGAAGCAGAAATTAAGTAACTTGCTGACAGTCACACAGAACTCTCAACAAGCTTGTGTAGATTCCAACTATTTGCTTTCACTACACTGTACAATACAGACTTCAGAGTTTAGATTCAGCTTATAAAATATTAAAGACCATGTCAGGAATAATATATTGCATTTCAGGAAAAAGCCTCGGGGGTTGTTGGTTCCCATGGAAACATGAAACACAGAAAAGGAGAGAATGGAAGCAAGAATGTGCTCACACACTTGGATAGGATAGTCCTTGTTGGTAGGTTATATAGAAGTTGCATTCATACTGAAGAAAATAGTTTGCATTATTTTAATGATGACCACTAGAACAATTTATATAGTGGTTAACCATAAACCAGAATTATGGCCATTCAGAAGCTATAACAGAACCATGATATCAATTATGCTCATTCATTAATTATTCTTCAAAATTAAATAATAACATCTGATATGTTTCAATTATTATTAGGTATTGAGGATACAGAGGATAATTTGATATTAGAGATAACTGACCATCAGTAGCAGGGGTAAACAACTGAATCTTGAGACCACAACAGAATAAAATGCATAAAAGGGAGGAGGAAACTGGAGAATCAAAGTGGAAAATCAATTGTAACATAGAGGTAGGATCTTAGGTACAATATAGTCAAGAGATGGATGAAATGAGTACTTGAAACATGTTTCCAAGGGCCAGTGGTCACCCCATAATCACCAGATTTCAGGTCTATATCTACACCTGATTGAAATTTCAGGAATAATCCCTTCACTTGAATAAGTTCATGGATTTTAGTAGAGATTCCTAAATCTCAGATTTAAAAAGAGGGACCATGTTATCTGTAGTATGTTTCATAACTTCCTACCAAACTCATTTTAAAAACATAACATCGAATATTTTTCTCTTCAATTCTGCTTCCAGCTCTTAATATGTTCTCTATGGCCAAGGTTGTAATTAAACTACATATCATAATATTGTGTTATAAAGCTATTCAATTTTGTTTGTTTTCTTGATAAAAAAGAGTAAATATTTCATGTAAAATCTTTTAAATATGAATTTCGCATTTGGGATTGATAAATTATCATCAGTATGATAATTAGTTGCCATTAGAAGAGTACTCTTTTTGAACAAAGATCACATTTATGCTTTTAGAAATAAACATACACTTACTATAGTGCTGTTGTATGTGCAACTTGAGATGAAACTGTAATCATAGTTTGTTCCTTAACAATGTAATAAAGGCAGCAATATTATCATGTACCAAGATGATGAACATACTAAGCCATTGGTTATTCACTATGTGTTAATTCACAATGAAATATTTCCAGTTATTCAATATGAGGACAGTAAAGGAACCAGACTTTTAAAATATAATGTGATTATCAAATATCTTGTCTCACAAAAATATTTAACTAAGCAGTTCTACTTTAATTAACAATGTTAATTTCAAATACTGCAATTTATTGTCCTTAGAACATAATATTCAAATTGTATATTGTACCCCTAAAAAAATGGAAGATTTTATAATATAATGTTATCCTGAGAACATCTGGAAAAACGAATATGTTAAAGACTCAGAGATACATAGAAATAAGAATGATGAAATATCTTATTTTTCAACATAATCCAGTATTTTTTGAAGACATGATAAATATATTCAGAAATACTTGAATACAGACATAAGACTGAGCTGTAGAGTATGAGTAAAGAGCAAAATGAATCAAATTTTTGATAAATTAGTGTCTTCTGAATAGGTAACTGAGGTATACAGAAAAACAAAGCAACAAGCAAAAAATGAAACAATTCTAGTTATAGATGTGGGTACAAATGTGAAAAAGAAACATCACACTATTAAAGTACATAGTTATTAGCATTAGGCTTTCAATTAAATGTGGTGGGCCAAATATTTGTTTATTCCTATTTCTTTCTAAACCCAATAAGAAATAATTTTTTAAAGATATAAAGCAACAGAGACAAAAACAACTGATAAGAAGATGACAACAGATTGACATTATCAAAAAACTTTGAAAAACAGAATAGCTAGAAATAGCTGAATTATCAAAATAGAGAAAACAAAAATTAATTGCTTTCAGACAAATATGCCAACCAGAAGCAAACCCATTGCCACAGCATAATTTAGAGGCTAGAAACTCTAAGACCTCTCAAGAAGAGGGGCTGGGCAATTTCTAATAGTAATAGAATTTTTTGAATTTTTTGAATTGTATATATATATATAAAACTACAAAAAATTCTAGCTCCAATCCCATCCAACACAGAATTGCATTTCACTCATCTTGGCTGATACTTAGAAATTTCCTCTATGAACTTTAAATCTAGAAATTTTCTGAACTTGGTGTCATCAGGCACAACTGAGTGTAAGGTAGCTATACCAAAAAACATGGTGATTAAGAGTAATCCTAGATTGTGAAGAGTGAAATCCCCATCTTCTAATTGCAACTTCCAGAGACATGCCTCCCTAGCTGAAAAATGAAAGTATTTCTAAGAAATATTGCCCAAAATGAAATAAAAATTTCAGAGTAGTGTAATCTTGTCAGGACCTGGAAGCTGGTGTCTGAAGTGAGGGTAGTGCATTAAAGTAGCATGCCCTTCAAACTATAGAGTCTGTGCTAACTCCAGGAAGTTATGGTGGGAATGGTATTGCAGTACACTGGTTGGTGTCAGAATATATAGAATCCAGGAATTGGAAGATCCAATAATTAAAAAAAAAAAAAAAAAAGAAAGAAATTGCAAGATACTTGTGTGAAAATGTTACAGGTTAATAGTTTAAAGAACTGGAGTTCTTAAAGAACTGGAGTTCTTAAAGAACTGCACTCCACCTGGAGTGTAGGATACAGGTGTAGACCTTCAGGAAAATCAAAGTTTATAGAATATTTGATGGGTTAGCTGTATTTAGAGGACATATTTGATTGTTTGATAAATTTTAATTGAATTAGTGAAGGCTACATACAAAAGTAAGCAAATAATAAATGGCAATTATTCACTGCACACAAACCTCAAAATTATAGAAAATAAAAATCATAATATGCTATGTATTTCAGTTCTAAAACAATAATTGTACAGGCATGAAATGTAGACATCCATTAAATATAATTCTTCTGGAAATATGGGAGAAACATGTTTAATATGAGAGAAATAAATTGACATCTTCTTCTTAGTAAGTCAGTATACGTTGCCCAAAATGGAAAGCTCAATAAATATTATAAAACATATTATTTAGAAATATAAAATATTAAACCATAAATAGTAAGCAAAAAAGTTGAAGTTACTGATTCTGGAAAATAAGACACAGAGGAATGCTACAGTGATTCTATATCCTGTATCTCTTAAAAGATTCGAAATCTTTTGGTGATTAAGAATTCATATTTTTCAATTTAGAGAGGTAATATAGTGCAAAAACTTATATATACTATGTAACACTTCCAGCAGAGTTTTTGAGAAGCATATCAAAACCATATATATTTATATTTTTGAGGGGAAACATTTGAATGTCAAAGTTCATAGATTACAAAATAACATTAATAGCCTCATGTAGCTTTAAGTAAAACTTTAGTACCAAATTAACTTTTAATATCTTATTTTTTAAAGATTTTTGAAATTTTGAATGATAAAGATTATTTTTATCTGTTTGAAATTTTTTATTTATAAAACTATGTACATGTCATCATTTGGTAGCAATACAGGGCCATTTTCAGAAAGGAAAATAGATAAAAAGTAAACCATAATAAAGGTAGAAAAAACTGGAAATGGTGCAAATACTCATTTTCACATAAATATGCAGGTTTATGAAATATAGCTCGTAAAGAAATGTAAGAAAAGGCAGAAGATGTCTTGGGTTTTGTACCCTTGTTGCTAAAGTTGCCAGATAAAGAGTGAACCAGCAGGGGATAAGTAAGTAAAATGTACATAAATTTAAATGTATAAAGGTACATTTTTAGAAGATTATAATACATTCAATTTATTATCAAGTTAAATAACATTACAGTAAATTAAACTTATGAGGAGACAACATAATCAATACATACAGAATATTTGAATGAATTGACAATGCAATGGTTTCAAAAAATATTTCTTCACTTAATGATTTTAGTGATTCCACGTTGAAATTTTTAGTGTCCAGGAAAGGGTTAACCTAGCAGGTCTGGATTGTTCAAATCCAAGAAAGATCTTTTTTTTTTTTTTTTTAACACTAGCTCCTGAGGACTGCCCTCTGAATCCTTGAAAGATTTTGCCAGACAGAATATTTGTATATGCATGCAGACTTGGGCCATGCTATATCAATTTGACCAGATAGTTCATACTAATCATGTGATTTATGGAAAACACCTGTTTTTTAATTCCCCGAGGTGCTGAGGTCTGAGTAGATACATCATAACAGTACCTTACTAACTGACCTTCAGTACACACCGTGGATGCCAAGGCTCAGGTGAGCTTTTCTGGTTGGCAACACTTTACACATGTCACACATCATTGAGGGAAAATTAGCTTCCTTCTATTACTCTGCACCATACCTGGTTTCTCCCAGAACTTGCCCCATGTACCTTTTTTATTTGCTGATTTTAATCTGTATCCCTCACTGGCATAAACTGTAATTCTGAATATAAGAGCTTCTGAATCCCACGAGTACATCTAGAGAATCATTGAGTCTGAGGGTAGTCTTGGGAACCCCTACCACATATGGTATTAAAGATTATCCTAAAATCGTAACATGTGACATTAAGCATGTATATATTTCTGATGCCAGAAAATTAGGTTAATAGCACTTTTTTCTTTTGTTCAAGTTGCCAGCTATTGTCACTCTTATTTATTTTAAATTTATTTTAACTTTAGCTCTAATATTTTGTTGTTATTTTGTGTATTCATAGTATACATGGAGACTAAAATTGTCATTAGGGCAGGAGCAATGAATGCCCTCTACCTTCTGTTTTTGATGCCCTCTAAGCAGATTCATTACCTCACCAATTTCCCAGGTAAAATTCAATCCTGATTCTTGCTATGAGCCACAATGAGTCATTTGTGCTATGTGGGAGAAATGACTAATCTTTTCAGGTGGGTTCAAGTTAGTCAGTCTAGCAGAATCTCATTTATGCAACAAGTAATGTAAAATTGGTAGCAACCAGTGCCAGGAACCAATACACATTGTTTGCATCTAACTCATATTGCTGTTTAGAAGAATATCCCAAATAAAGTACACAGAAAGGTTTTGAAAACTCAATAAAGATACTAGTGGCTACCTTTACAACTGGGAAACTATGGGGTAGGGGGGAGGGAGATGGGATTAACAGTAGCAAATATCTGTCTGGGGATGGGGAAACACCTCATCAACGAGGTGCCTGAATGAAGCGTAATTGTACACCTAACGCTTAACTGTGACCCACAAAACCATAATAAAAATATTGGGGGAAAAATGTATTTATAAATCAAAATGGTTACCATCTTGCTCACAGTTTGTTTTTTTGTTTTTGTTTTTTTTTTCTTCTTCTTCTTCAATATTGACTCTTCTCCTCAGCTCTAAAACAAAGAAGAGGTCGTGTAAGATTGCTGTTGTCTGAATGATGTCCCAGGGAGAAAGGAAAAGACTTTCAGAGTAATATTCTGCTTAACAGGATAAGGTTACCCCCAAATCAGGGTCAATAGATTTCTCTTGAGTTCTGTGTTGTGAGATAGCTGGAATGGACCACATTCCCAAAGGAATTTCTAACTTGAACAATTAGAGCAAATTCTTTCTGACTAATGAGCCTGTGTTTTCAAGGTTCAGCACAAAATGTAGGAAGACAAGTTTTGTGTGTAAACAAAGCTGTATCTGCTGTGATCATTAAGTGGATACTTTCTCTAATATGTAACTGATGTTTTATATTTTTTGTCTTTGAGCTGTTGTTTCTGCCGAGCATGCCGCTTGCTGTGTTGTCTGATCCTTCCACCTATAGTTGGAGTAACAAGAAGCAATCCTGCAGAGAGAGCATCAAGTCTTTTCTTTCCTGCTGTGCTATTAAGAATCAGTTTCTATAAAAATATGTCACATGTAGAAAATGATTATCGTTGCCTGTCAAAAGCCTACCTTGAAAATAATCTTCTAAATAAGAATGTTTTATTTTCCAAGAGAACAAGAAATAATACACTGTAAGTTGGAAAGGAAAGAAAACTCTCCAGCTCCATAAATCTCCTTCATTTTCTTGACCTTGTCTCAGATACAGAAGCCTATTGACACATTCCTCAGACCTCTTTAAAGACACAGAAGAAGGTATTGACATGACTGAAAATACAGAAAAAAATATAGGATGATCTAATCTTCTACCTCTTCTCATTTTATTTTCTCCTTCCTTACATTTTCTTTTCTATTTTCCAACTCTCTGAATTTAATAAAAAATGAAAGTGTAATTGTAGAAAGACACAGAGATGATTAACAATGCAAATTCAGTGAATAAATATGATCATGGATTACTTACTTCTACAAGGACTATCCTATTAAAATGAAGAGTAGCCTAAGAAAAGCAAACAAAAGACAATTTCTTCAACATGACTATAAAAATATAAAACAATGGTTAAAAGAAATTCACTAATTTTACTTTTCTATGCTAATATTCTGTGTAAATTTAGGGTTTCATTTTGCTTCTGAAACCAATTACCATCTTTTAAATTGTACCATATTTATTCATCCCAGACAATCTGCTAGGCACTGAGGATATGACATTTAATAAAACAGACAGCAATCTCTGGTATGATGTAATTTATGTTCTTATGGAGATGATTAGACAACATAAAGTAAATAAATACATTAGTTAGTCTATTTGAAAATAACAAGTTCTTTGGAGAGAAATAAAGCATGCTGGTGTGGCTGTGGAGAGAAGGGGAAAAGCAACAGGGTGGGAGGTCAGAAAGGCATAGGGCTGGGCTCACACTGGGCTTTGTAGACCATCATAATAACTCTGACTTTTAGGCTGAAAGAGACAATGAGACTTAAAGTTGTTTTGTTTTGTGTTTCTAGCAGGGTCTTGTGGAGGAGCATGAGGCCTGATCGGGCTAGCATCAACTGGGTAAATTAGGTAAACTATTTTGAGGAAAAAAATCTCGGAATAGGATGACAAGAATTGTAAAGGCTGAATGGCTGCTTTCTGGCCCATAAGCAGCTTGCAATCCAAGTCAAATGCCAATCAATCAGAACTAATTTTCATGACAAGAACCCAAATGCATGACGGGAATCCTAAAACCCACCCTAACCGAAGACAGGGTCAAACTCCACTGCCACTTTGTAGGAGAAAGCACACTTTCTCTTTGCTGTCCTGCTTGTTTTACTCTTCACAATCTATTTTTTCTGTGCGTTTTGTTTTGGAGTTGGAATTCTCACTTCTTTGTCAGGGTTGGAATGCAATGACATGCTCACATGCTCACAGTCTTGACTACTGGGCTCAGGTGATCCCTCTCCCTGAGCCTTCCAAGTAACTGGAGCTACAGGCCTGTGCCATCATGCCTGGCTGACTTTTTAAATTTATTGTAGTGATGAGTTCAAGTTGTTTAGGCTTGTCTCAAGCCCCTGGGTTCAGGCAATCCTCTTACCTCTGCCTCTCTAAGTGCTGGGATTACTGGTGTGAGCTGCTGTGCCCGACTCACAGTGTATCTTCTCTTTAATAAATCTACCTTTCTTAATTCATAACTGTCTTTTTGGTGATTACTTTCAAATTCTGCCACCAACTCCAGTGATACCTTATCCAGCCTGCCACACACAACAGGTATCACTGTGCTACCCAGTTTGGAGTGCAGTGGCAAGATTATGATTTACCACAGGCTCGACATCCTGAGTGCAGTTGATCTTTCTATTTCAGCCTCCTGAGTAGATGGGACTACAAGTGCATGTCAAAACCCTAACTAATTTTGTTTGTTTGTTTGTTTTTATTGGGACAAAGTTTCACTTTGTTGCCTAGGCTGGTCTTGAATTCTTGTGCTAAAATGACTCTCCTACCTTGACCTCACAAAGTGCTGTGATTACAGGCATAAGCCATTGTTCCCAGCCTATAGCATTATTAAACACATGAATGACTTTGTCTCAATTACAAATTTTTAAAGATCACTGTGACATGAAACCATGAAAAAAAAAAGGAAGGAAGGAAGAAGGAAGGAAGGAAGGAAGGAAGGAAGGAAGAAGGAAGGAAGGAAGGGAGAAAGAGAAAAAGAAAGAGGAAAGAAAGAAAGAAAGAAAGAAAGAAAGAGAAAGAAAGAAAGAAAGAAAGAAAGAAAGAAAGAAAAGAAAAGAAAAGAAAAGAAAAGAAAAGAAAAGAAAAGAAAGAAAAGAAAAGAAAAGAAAATTATTTATAAGTTCTTCCTTTTAGAAGCCTGGGAAGGTCGATTGTTTATGTAGTTAACTGGAAATTTGTGACATGGACCAGTATGCTGGATTTATAATCTGTGGAGGCAAAATATACATCACAAAATGTCCCAGAGATATCAAGAAATTTCTTGGGGAAATAAAACACAGGTGGCATTATTCCACTTTTCTTTTCTTCCTTAAAGAGTCCTCTTTCATTGTCAGCTCATGACTCTCCCTTCACTCATCACTCTGGTAGCTGCAATTCATCCAGGCCTCCTGGCTTGAAGGCTCCTGCCATCCAGAACATACTGCAATCAAGCCACTTCACAGACACATAGTCCTCTTGCCTCTGCCTCAGCACAGCTTTCTTTATTGCAGTTACCTTTGATGTAATGTTTCTAAACTGTCTTTTCAGAGGCTTCACTCACATCAATTTCACAAGTATTCTGAAATATTGCACTTTAACCTCTTCATTGATATTCTTCAAAATAGAAGAGATTTTTAGAAGAAACAATGCAAATTATTGATATCAAGTAAAAAGACATTCAGGGAAATATTTAAATCTTTTTTTAAAACTATAGGAAACAAACCATATGAATTCACTAATTAGAAAATTTTTTTTTGTTCAGGGAGAGAATAATTCTGAGTAAGGCTAACCAAAATGTGTAAAAGCTAGAACAAGTTCCATAAGGCTTCAGACAACTTGCAAGTGTTATGGACTCAATTAAGCTCATTACCCCCCAAATCATAGACTTAACCTCTAACCCCCCTCCTTCCATGTGACTGTACTTGGAGATAGGGCTTTCAACCCTCTCCCTGTTTAACCAGAGGATACTCAACGATGGTACTTATAGTTGTAGCATTTACCATAAGATTAAATAAAGGTAAGAGAATTAGAAAAAATAGTAATTATCTTCCTTTTTTTGTTTTGTTTTTAGTAATTCCCATTAGGATCAGAGACAAGTTATGTTTAGAAATAACCCAAGAACAGTTTTTATATTTTATTTTCACATTGAAAACTGATACAGAGACCTGCTAATGTTGTCCATATTGCCACCACCCTTAGAGAAGGGCATGGCAAGTGTTCAAGCGCTCTTGCACATTCCTGAGCACATTACTAAGAGTCCCCTTGTCTTCTATGCACACCCAGTAAGTAACTTCAGAGGATCCTTGACTTCCCTGCATGCCCCAAAATGTAAATCCCTATTTATTCCCTTTCTTAATAGTCATAGATTTGAAGATTATAGTATCAATGTAATCCTGTCTTGTGATTTGTATAACTTTTGCATCAATGTCATCTTAAGTCTTGTGATTTGCAAAACTTTTGCAATGCATAATGTCTTAGGCTTTGTAAACTTCCTTTACTCTAAATGTCACTATCTAAATGTAAAATGCAGCTGTAACGTAAGTTCTATACAATGTACTGCCGGTCACATGGCTATTGAATAGGTAGGGACAACTCTGGACTATAAAAGACACATTATAAAGTGAGGCCTAAAGGGTGGGCAGAACCATTTTAGAAAGACCTTGAGTCCGGCTCTGCTCCCTGGATTCTAGTTCAGAAATAAACTTCTTTCTACAGTTCCCTGCTTCTTTGATTTATTGGTATCAAGGGAACTTCAGCCAAAGGTTATTCAGACCATAACAAAACCAGTCAGATTTGTTTCAGCCTCAACGACTGTGTTTATGTAAAATTAAATGAATAAATGAATGCACTTTTTTTCCCTAAATGGGTAAAGGATTAAAGAAGTAATTAAGGTCAAATGAGATCATAGGTTGGGACTTTAATAGGACTAGAGTCCTCTTAAGAAGAAGAAGAGACATTAGGAACTTGTGCATAAAAAGCCTTGGAGGACACAGTGAGAAGATGACTCTCCGCTAGCCAAGGAGAGCGGCCTCAGAGAAACTAAACTTGTCAGAACTTTTGGTTTTAGACATCTAGCTTCTACAACTGTTAAGAAAACAAATTTCTGTTTTTTAACCCCAGGAACACCCTTCTGTGGCATTTTGTTACAGCAATGCAAGCTGAATAATACAAAAAGATTGAAGACAGGCAGTACTTTAGCAAGTAAGATCTAAGCAAAGGATGTAGGAAAGGGTGGGAGAACAGGGATTGACTTGCCTTTACTGGGGAGAGATTGGTAGCTATCAGATCATAAAGATGGTTAGGACGTTTCAGCTGAAGCCCTAGATAAATCATACCTGAGCAGGTTTAAGAAACTATGCAAGTAATTTTCAACTCGTTATGAACTGCATGTTTGTATCTCCCAAAACTTATATGTCATTACCCTAACCCCCAATGGGGTGGTATTAGGAGGTGACCCTTGGGGAGGTAATTAGGTTTAGATGAGATCATGAGGGTGAAGCCCCCACAATAGAATTAATATCCTTATAAGAAAAGAGATCAGAGCTTGTGTTCTAGGCCAGGGGTCCCCAACCCCCAGGACCACGGACCAGCACCCATTCATGGTCTGTTAGGAGTTGGGCCCCAGAGCAGATGTTAGCAACTGTTGAGGGAGTGTGCCTCCTGTCAGATCAGCTGCCACATTAGATTCTCATAATAGAGCATGAACCCTATTGTGAATGGCACACATAAGGGACCTAGGTTGGGTCCTTATGAGACTCAAATGCCTGATGGTGACTATCCCCCAACCCCAACCATGGAAAAATTGTTTTCCATAAAACCTGTCCCTGATGCCAGAAAGGTTGGGGACCGTTGTTCTAGGCTATGTGAGACTATAGCAAGTAGGAGGCTCTCAATAAGCCAGGAAGTGGGCCCTCACCAGTCACTACACCTACCAGTGCCTTGATCTTGAACTTCCCTGTCTCCAAAACTTTGAAAAATGATGTTTGTTGCCAGACTTGGTGGCTCAGCCCGCGCCTTTGGGAGGCTGAGGTGAGTGGATTGCCTGAGCCCGTGGGTTCAAGACCCGCCTGGGCAGCGAGACCTCATCTCTACAATAAATCAAAAAATCAGCTGGGCGTGGTAGTGCATGCCTGTAATTCCGGCTACTCGGAAGGCTGAGGCAGAAGGTTCGCCGGAGCCCAGCAGGTCGAGGCTGCGGTGGCCAGGAGCGGTCACTGCACTCCAGACTGGGCGACAGAGTGAGACTCCAACTCAAAAAAAAAAGATGTTTGTTGTTTAAACCACCCATTCTGTGGTACTTTTTGTTGTAGCAGTTTGGACTAAAACACAACTATTTCTAAAAAGTAATTTTATTTTAGATAATACAATTCTACATGAAATCTACTCAGGTGAAAAAGGCAACAAATGCCAGTGAAATTTAACCCTATGTAACAAACACAGGTTTTCTCATTAATGATGAACTATAAACAATATTTAATCTCCTGAAATTTCCATTTCTTTATCTATATTAGTTATCACAAAGGTTTCATTACACTCTCTTTTTTATCTGTCTTTATTTTCTTCATGACAACTAAGTAAATGAATATAGCTAGTGTACAATAAACACTAACTTAATATTTGGAGAATTTTACAAATAGGGCTCGAACTTAAGGAACACACAGATGAGAAAAGTAGGAATACTCAGTCAAAAAAAAATACTGGAATTATTTGATCCCTCTCTCTTATTTTACAGTTACTATAAGTGAGACTGATGTAATATAAAAGGTTAAGGGACTCCCTTAAGTTGACAGGGCAGTGCAGTAGCTAATTCTAGGGGCTTATGTTTCTTACACCATTGTTATGCCTATCTCCAAACACAAAGTTTATAAGCACAAACACATTTCAACAGTTAATACTGCTGGATGCTAAGTAGCTGCATTTTAGAGCTTGAATTTTAGGAATTGTATAATCTGATCATCTTTATTTTGCAGTTAAGGGACTTGAAACACCAATACTTAACTGATGTAGCACAACGTCACAGATTGTTCTCCTTGTAGACACAGAGCTATAACTGAAATCTACTGACTTATGGCCCTGTTAGCTAACAGATTCCCTTATGCCCAAACTAGTGTCATACCAAGGACAGGGCAGTAAAAGCAGGCAATAAGAAGATGCTTTGTCTGTAAAGAAATTTAAAACAATAATAAAACAGACTACAGTTTGGTCTTTTAAAAATTATCCCCATGCACCAGTAAATCTAAATAATGTCATTGATGAAATATTATTATTAATTGTCCTAAACAATTGGTGAAGATACTGTTTAACGTTAATAACATATGTAAACTTCAAATTAGCATATATTTATTATTTATCCATAATATCTTACATGAAAGTAAATATGAAAATTTTCCCATTACACAATAAGTCCTTGATGCACCTGAAATCATTTTATGTATCAAAACCAATTTAGAGTATGTTTAATTATTAGGATAGTAAAATAGCATTCTGTTCAACAATTTGGCTATGAAGAGAATTTAAGTATACTCACCTCTACTTTTAAATTAGCTTTCAGTATATAGTAAGTAAGGTCATAGTTGAGAAGACAAATTTAACGAGCCTTTCAGCAAACATTTTTTTGAGATAGAAAAATTTTACTATATAAAATTAAACAGATAATTGAAAGCCATCATTAAAAAATACCTATTCATTTTATTTTTCTCTATATTTCCCACAACAGTTTAATGTGGAAACTACAAGCAGTCTCAGCTGAGTATGATGCAAGAGATGTTATGTCTAACAACTTTTCTTTTCTCCTCCACTCTCCATAGTTTATAAGAGGATGACCTGAAATAACTTGTACACACACATACAAAATAGTGTTTCACACTAATTGAAAAAGTTTCTGCATTTCACTTTAGTACTAATAGCTTACTTGAGATGCTATAACTAATTATTCAAGCAAAAGTTTTTAATAATTTAACTTATTTTAAAATTCATAATTTTGAACTTAATTTTCTGAAAAACCCAGATGCCTTGTGTTACTATGGACTACACACACACACACACACATACACACACACACAGTCGTGTAAATGGAGGCTCTAAGGCTTATTCACAGTACATAATTTAGATACATTTTATTTTTACAGTATCAGTTTTTAATTTAGACTTTGGAGAGTTCACAAACACTCTAATAGTGGATATAAAAGTTTGTAAATGTGCAATTTTTGGAGAAATAATCCACAGCTGGCATTAGCTTCTCAAAGAATCTGGCAGTCTCTGTGAGTTGAGAAGTTGAAGCCTCGTATGTACCATTAACTCCTGGATTCCAAGAGTAAAGAAAGTTTCATTTATTGAACCTAGATAATAAGCATATGGATGTTTTAAATATTATTATCCCTGATTGTTTAAAATCGTTTATAACCAACTTTAATGTATTCATAAATAATGAGTTTCTTAAAGAGAAAATCAGCAAAATTTTTCTTAAATCAAAACATTGTATCAATGTTTCAGGATGTGGAAGTGTCTCATATAGAGACAACCAGATAGATTTTTTTCCTCTGTTTTTGAAAAATATAATTATTCATTCTGTTATTTTGACAAGTATACTATTGCCATTTGGTACAGGACAGTTGTGTTTAGTTACTCTGTGTCACTTGAAGTCTTAAAAAAGGCAAGTAGGGAGGATGGGAGGGAGAAAAAGAGATGAAGGAGACAGGAGAGAGAAGCACTAGCACTTACTTTTTGTATTAAAAGAAGCAAAATTAAATTCCCTATAAAATAAAGCCACCACTACTGTTTTATGTTTAATTTAATCAACATTATTTAATGTGTCAATTAGAAGATTCATACCAATTAGAGACATTTTAAAAGGTGCTTTAAATGCCAATTTACTTGACTTATTGTAAATCTTAAAGCCACAACTTAAGGACTTTCCAATTCAATGTAACAAGGACTCAGAAACAGCTACTATTTACAAATTATTGGGTTAAACAAGGGTAGCAAAGCAAAAATGAAAATGGCATCATCTCTTCCCCCTAAAAGATTATGCTCTAATGAAGAAAAGAAACAGGGAAGAAATTAATAATAATTTTGGAAAAAATAACAGCAGAAACAAATTTTATTTTCTTAATTTTTAAGGGGTTAACCTTGTGTCAGATGTAATTGTTTTCAAGAAATAAGATATTAGGTACCGTTCAAGCTTCACTATCACCTTCTGCTTCCTCTAAACCAATGCCTTCCCCAAATTACCATTCTGAAGTTCTGTATTTATTTCTGTATATGCATTTATAGTAATACATAATGTTGTTATGTGCAGTTTTAAAATATTCAATTAAAAGCATAGCTCTTGTTGATTTTCTAAAGAAAGTATTATAGCTTCTGGTTTATTTTTTACCATGTATTTGTTATCAAAATTTTAATACTTAAAAGTTTTTCTTTTCAAAAATAAAAATTCTTTACTAACTATGAGTAATTGGTATGAATGTAAGTTAATCCACAAAATAAATGGAAAAGAAACCTGAGAAACAGTAAGCAAAAAGATTGATAGGGTCTTTACATTTACAAATCAAGCTAATATTATAAAAATTATACTTATTTTACATTGATTATATTTATAACTATGTAATTTTTAACATAATAGTTTGTTTTTACATCCATGGTGTATTTCTCTGACAAATTATGTGATGACGTAAATGTATAGTAATCATTTTGCATTTGACTTTATCCTCATTATATTTTTGTTAATCATTCTAATAAAATTTTCAACAAGAATTTTTTAATCTATTGATATTCAAATTATTTCATGTTAAATAAAACCCAATTATGTCAACACTCTCTCAGATTTTATCTTTATTAATTGTTAATTGGCCTAACTCATAATTTTGTTAGTAGCTTCTAACTTGAGCTTAATATTACTTCCATTAACTTTCTAAAATTTTTCAATTTGCAGTTAATTTGGTTTTTTCCTTTGTGTTCTCAGATATTTACCACATAGGATTAGCAGGAAAGACAGATCAACAAAGTTACTGATAGAAAAGATATTATGAGAGAAGAGATCATTAAAATCAGATTCCCTTGAATTAATTTTTCAATGCATTAATAAATAATTTTATAAAATTTTGTGTTTTGAAATACCAAAAGAACCTTATTGCTTCTGTCAGCTTGAATAAACATCAGATAGGTTTATTTTTTACTAAAGACCCTTGATTTGCCTTTTCTGAGAGCATTTCCTCTGGAAAATTATTCTTGCAAATATTTTTGAGGTAGATATAAGTTAGCATAGTTAGAATTAGCTAGGCAGGTTTTCCTAGGCAGATCTGATTAAAATAAGGTAAGTGTTCAGAGATCTTTCTTACCTGTTCATGACCTTCACCAAACATACAAGGCGCACGTAACCTGACCACCTTGCAGGCTGGAACGTAGATCTACCAGTGCAGTAAATCTCTGAAACAATAAGGAATTAACCTAAAATATAGACATTTGAGCTCAGGAAGAGCTCAAATTTAGTTAGGCAATAACTTTAATTATTTAGTAGTTCATTGTGACCTTACAAGATTGACAGATGGTAATCAAAAGTCATGACCAGATACCTGCAGCCCACTATTCTTAACTCTTTATTTGTTTAATCATGGTTATAAAAGTATAAAAAGCTTCTTGTCAATGTACGGGGGCCCGCCCCGCAAGGATTGTGAGATCTCCTGAAGGAGAGACAGATAGGCGAAAGACGAAAACATTATACTCGGACACCTGCTTCCTGAACAGATGACAATTTAATATTAGTTAACACAGAGCTTTTATGCCATTCGTAAAGGGGCAAGACAAAGAAAATTCCTTCACGTACATATCCTCTACAAGTTACCACCATCTAGTGGTCTTAGCAATAAACAAGCCAAGAACCCTGTAAAAACAGCTTGGTATTGGTACAGGAACAGGTATATAGATCAATGGAGCAGAATTGAGATTCCAGAAGCAAAACCTCAATTCCTCAACCAACTCATCTTCGACAAAGCCCCCACCACCTACCAGTGGGGAGAAGAGAACCTATTCAGTAAATGGTGCTGGGAAAACTGGTTGACCACATGCAGAAGATTGAAACAGGACCCTTATCTATCCCCATGCACAAAGGTTAACTCCAAATGGATCAGAGACCTAAATGTAAAGA